>NW_028261383.1:146620622-146655622 GCF_051295495.1 Thamnophis sirtalis | reverse complement strand
TTAATGCAGACGTGTGAGAAGCAGAACTGTCAGATTTATCTACTCCAGGGTAGGGTGAGGGTGGGGTATGTGGAGAATGACAGAATATGCTCAAACTGAAATGAGAAGCCTGGCTATTCCCAATTATTTGAATATTCTTTTCTGTGTCTTGACAATAGCAGGCATCCTATATTTCATTTTAAGCATTCTTTGTTAAAGGGATAAAATGATCTTATTTAGTAATAATAATTTTAATTACAATAATTCAATACATGCGTAAGACTGAATCTAAATTGACAGATTCAGGTAGCTTATGAGATAGAGTTTGTTTTCTGCCTTCTCTCTAAAAACAACTACTTCTTTCATAAAGTGAGGGAATGTGACAGAAGAATTGTTATTCATATGCTTTTAAATCCATATTCTAGTTTAATAAATCTGGAACAATTGGCTGTTTTTACAAAAGGTGTCTAAAAAACATTACATTTGTCTCATCTTTGGCTTTCACTGAGGCAAATAGAAGCCATCTTTAGTGGTTGAAAAGTCATGTTTTCTTCCTTCTCCCAACCCAGTCTTTGCTATGGACACAACCAATCAATTTTCATTGATGTTTGGTGGATCATGATCTGAGAATTGCCCAGCCTCTATTGCCTCCCTGCAGCTGCAACAGGCAAATTTTTCTTCATTGGTCAGTGAGCACTGCCCTCGGTGACCAGTTCAGCTTGGACTGCAGGAGAAACCAGGGATGAATTCACATGGGCTTCTTATAAGCCTGGCTTTAGTGCTCTTTTGAAAAAGAAGAGTGCTGATCTTGTGTTTATCAAAGGTCAATGTAAACTAGCAAAAAGAGAGACATCCTGGATGCAGCCAAAACCAGTTGCCAATTATATAAAAAAGAAACAGCAAACCAATATTTCAGTCTCACTGTAAAGGGCTCCAAGAGAGAAGCACTGTTTGGCCAATACTACGAAGCAAGAAAGGATGCGTTTTCCAAGGAAGTAAGCAATCCCATTTAAGGTAATAGGACAAAATGCTTGGGCTGTGTCAACCTGGCAAGGTAGTTCAGACAAGAAGCGCATCCAGATGTACTAGCTCTACTTTATTATAAGGTTACATATTTCATATCTGAAAAAAAATATTTCTTCCCCATTGCCTTGGGGAAGTAGCCCAAGAAACTGAGGAGGGTCCCTTCTGAGATGTTTGCCATACGCACAATTCTTCCATGGGTTGCCACTTATCTAACCATTACCCTGCCTGCAGCTCTTCCCCTAATCTCCCAAGATCATTCTCACAAGTTGTCAGTAGTGATGGAGAAGGCTAGACTCGAAACCCCTTCCTCAATTCTTCATTTGCATGGCAGAGAAAGGTCAAGAGATTTGGGGAGACCAAGGAAGCTGACTGGTGAATTCTGATGTGGCCATTAGCTACATCACCTGTGTCCATCTGGGTGTAAGAGAAGATGGGCTAGGGGGTTGGTGATAGGCAAAGCTACCTCGCCGGTGTCAAGTAGTTTGTCTACCTTTGTTGCCTTTGATTCATGAACTGAATGCAACACAAAATAAGCCTAAAGCTCAATTGTCATCAGTGTAATATAATTCTTGGATAAATAAATGCATCAAATCCACTTTGTTCTTTTGCACCCTTTGGAGTACAAAGGCACTTAAGTGGAAGTGACATGCTTGTAGAAGCAGCTGGAGGGTCGCATGGCAGATGACTGTCCAGTTACAGATTGTCCTTGGGTGGAGTAAGGCAGTTATGAGTCAGTTATGTCTTGAGAAGTAGCTTTGCTTGTGTTGACCAGAACAAAAAGGCTCTCTTAGAAAAGGGGCGGGGGGGGAGGAAGAGGTTGTTGTTATTGTTGTTGTTGTTGTTGTTGTTTCCTGGCTTCCCCTTGACAAATGTCCTGCACAGCCATAAACTGTGAAGAATCGTGCAGCCAACAACACAAAACGTTGTTGACTGCACGATTAATAAGCAAAGATAGACTCAAAGATAGACTCAAGTGTTGCACTTTATGATTCGTGATGCATGTATCTTTTCTTTTATGTACACTGGGAGCATATGCACCAAAGACAAATTCCTTGTGTGTTCAATCACACTTGGCCAATAAAGAATTCTATTCTATTCTATTCTATTCTATTCTATTCTATTCTATTCTATTCTATTCTATTCTATTCTATTCTATTCTATTCTATTCTATTCTATTCTATTCTATTCTATTCTTGCCATGTCTTTCCATACCTGACACTACTTCCAAGCAATTTTTATCTTTTCCACAAAGTCGAGCAAAATTCAACTAATAAGGTAACAATGGGGAGTGTAAAATAATAATGATAATAATAATAATAATAATAATAATAATAATAATAATAATAATAATAATAATAATAATAATGTTGATCACATACTCAGCTGCTGTAAAAAAATTGCGCAAACTGATTATAAATTGCGGCACAATTCAGTAGCACAAATGATCCATTGGAATTTGTGCAAAAATTATAATATTAAAACAGCAACAAACTGGTGGGAACATCAGCCTGAAAGAGTCACAGAAAATCAGATGGTCAAGATCTTGTGGGATTTCCGTATACAAACCGACAAAATACTGGCGCATAATACACCAGACATCACACTGGTTGAGAAAAATAGGGTCACAATCATAGACATCGCAATACCAGGTGATAGCAGGGTCGCCGAGAAGGAACATGAAAAAATCGCAAGATACCAGGACTTAAAAATCGAAATTCAACGACTATGGCACAAACCAGCAGTGGTAATTCCAGTGGTAATTGGCACACTGGGTGCTATTCCAAAAGCACTGGAATTACATTTAAAACAGTTAAAAATTGACAAAATCACCATCAGTCAAATGCAAAAAGCCGCACTGCTTGGATCTGCACGCATATTGCGAAAATACGTTACGACGTCCTAGGCCCCTGGGTGGGGCCCGACTAGTAACCAATGCCAAATCCGGCGAAACAACTGGCCGCTGTGATACAATTGTATAATAATAATAATAATAATAATAATAATAATAATAATAACTCCGCCGTTGCCGGTCCCAAGCCCGGATGAGAAAGGAGGAAGGTTGGGGTCAGGTTGGCATCTGGTCCCGTAAAAAAAACCCCGCCAACCCATACAATATGGTGAAAAAAACAAATAAGAATTCCATACCGCATCGGTCGTCGCGCGGGTTAACAAGGGCCGCGGCGGATGTTGGGGTCCCTGGACATCCGTCGACAAGTGGGCTACAAGTGGACCAGCCAACAAAACGACAAAAATATAGTGCAGATGAAAACCGTGCCATAATGGCCTGTTACTACAACTCAGAGCCAGAAAAAAGAGGCTATTTAAAGCGAATGTATGAATTATGGAAACAACAATATCCAGATTCAAATGTTAGTGAACAACGACTAGCAGATCAAAGGCGATTTATTATACGGAATAAAGTGTTTAGTGAAGTTGAACATGAGGAAATTCAGGCAAATTGCAATACCCAAAAAACAATATCACAAGCGGAAATAACTGATATTCAAGACGCAACTAAAGACATTATAGTAGAACTCCCAGAAGAAGCTCTCGGGGAGGAAATAACATCACCACCACTAGAACCAGTTATCACTGAACCAACTGATGAACTAACTCAAAAACAAAAAGAATTGAAGGATAAGATCATGGAGCATTTTCTGCTTAATGAGGAAAGGCAACGTTTACCATCACTAAAAACTGTGCCTAAGAAAATTTTGGCCCCTATCATGAAAATGGTTAATGCAGTGTTTTCAACAATTGAACCGGGATCCATCTTGGAAACAAACCAGTTAATGTACAGCGCAGCTGTAATAGTCACTAATGAACTAGGCATTAAAATTAAAGTACCTAGTCACACAACAGAAAAAGCATCAAAGCCAAAGTGGAAAATCCGTTTAGAACAAAAAATCAAAAAATTAAGGGCAGATGCTAGTAACTTAAAGAACATGCATCAGCAACGGCTTAAAAACAACAAAATCATAGATCGGCTAATCAGACGATATAGATTGGATACAAGAAACATCAATGAAGCTGTAGAGATTGTAAAACAGCAGATAACAGC
Source organism: Thamnophis sirtalis (assembly GCF_051295495.1). Lineage (NCBI taxonomy): Eukaryota > Metazoa > Chordata > Lepidosauria > Squamata > Natricidae > Thamnophis > Thamnophis sirtalis. The sequence continues at coordinate 146,651,556 of NW_028261383.1, read as the reverse complement.
AACAGCTAGAAAAATTGAAAGATATGAGGCACGAATCATCCAATATAAACAAAATCAGCAATTTCGATCAGACCAACGGCGTTTTTATCAAAGTCTTAATGTAAATGGTGACACCAAAAGTGAAAAACCAGAAAAACAGGCCACAGTTGAATTCTGGAAAGAATTGTGGGAAAATGCAAAGGACTACAACAAGGAAGCAAAGTGGATACATGACTTTGAGAAAAGCATTGGCAACAAGCAAATGCAAGTATTAGAAATAACAACTGAGATGGTCAAAAATCGAGTTAAAAAGGTAAAGAATTGGACATCACCTGGAAAGGACCAATTACATGGTTTCTGGCTCAAATATCTGACCAGTTTACATGCAATATTGGCCAGGCAACTGAATGAAATTTTACAAAAGGGCCAAATTGATGAATGGTTGACAACTGGAAAAACATACTTGATTCAGAAAGATGCAACTAAAGGAACAACACCTGAAAACTACAGACCAATAACATGCTTGCCAACAACCTTCAAATTACTCACAGGCATTATTGCAGATAACATGATGGATTATTTGGAAACAAACAACATCTTGCCAGTAGAGCAAAAAGGCAACAAAAGAAGGAGCAGGGGCACCAAAGATCAGCTTCTAATTGATAAAATGATATTAGAAAATTGTAAGAACAGAAAAACGAACTTGAATATGGTCTGGATTGATTACAAAAAGGCATTTGACTCACTGCCACATAGTTGGATCATAAAATGCTTAGAAACAACTGGCATTAGCAAAAATATTACATCCTTTACTGAAAAGGCAATGAAACAATGGAGAACTGAGTTGGCAGTAGGGAATGAGATCTACGGAATAGTTAATATCAAGCGAGGAATTTTCCAGGGTGATTCACTTTCACCTCTTCTCTTCATCATCACAATGATCCCACTATCAATAATCTTAAAAAAAATGAAATTAGGCTACCAAACAGCCAAAGAAGCCGAAAAAATTTCACATTTACTATATATGGATGATTTGAAACTCTATGGAAAGTCAGAAATAGAAATCCAATCATTGACAAACACAGTCCGAGTATTCAGCACCGATATTTCAATGCAGTTTGGCATGGAAAAATGCGCCACTGTATCCATAAAAAGGGGCAAAATCACTGCATGTGAGGGAATTGAAATGCCCAATGGCCAATTAATTAAATGCAAAGAAAATGAAGCCCACAAATACTTAGGCATTCTGCAGTTGGATAACATCAAGCATGGAGAAGTAAAAACTATTGTCAGGCGAGAGTACACCAACAGAGTTAGGAAAATTTTGAAATCTAAATTGAATGGTGGAAATACAATCAAGGCCATAAATACCTGGGCAATACCAGTTATAAGATACACAGCTGGTATAGTTAACTGGACACAAGCTGATTTGGACCTTTTGGACCGAAAAACCAGGAAACTAATGACAATGCACTACAGTTTACATCCACGTGGTGATACTGATAGACTGTACCTGCCCCGAAAATCAGGTGGCAGAGGATTATTACAAGTGAAGCAAACAGTTGAAGAAGAAAAACATGCACTGGCTGATTATTTAAAAGACACTCAAGAACATCTATTAATCGAAGTAAAGAACAAAAATCTACTGAAGGCCCAACAGACAAAACAAGAATACAGAAAAGATGTGATAAAATCAAGAATGGAGAGTTGGCAGAACAAAGCACTGCATGGTCAATTTCTGGAAAAAATAAAAGATAAAGTGGACAGTGAACAAACTTGGTTATGGTTAACAACAGGTACATTAAAGAAAGAAACAGAGTCACTAATCCTGGCTGCGCAAGAACAAGCTATCCGCACAAATGCCATTAAGGCCAAAATCGAAAAATCCTCTGATGATGCCAAATGCAGACTTTGCAAAGAAGCTGATGAAACTGTTGATCACATACTCAGCTGCTGTAAAAAAATCGCGCAGACTGATTATAAATTGCGGCACAATTCAGTAGCACAAATGATCCATTGGAATTTGTGCAAAAATTATAATATCAAAACAGCAAAAAACTGGTGGGAACATCAGCCTGAAAAAGTCACTGAAAATCAGATGGTCAAGATCTTGTGGGATTTCCGTATACAAACCGACAAAATACTGGCGCATAATACACCAGACATCACACTGGTTGAGAAAAATAAGGTCACAATCATAGACATCGCAATACCAGGTGATAGCAGGGTCGCCGAGAAGGAACATGAAAAAATCACAAGATACCAGGACTTAAAAATCGAAATTCAACGACTATGGCACAAACCAGCAGTGGTAATTCCAGTGGTAATTGGCACACTGGGTGCTATTCCAAAAGCACTGGAATTACATTTAAAACAGTTAAAAATTGACAAAATCACCATCAGTCAAATGCAAAAAGCCGCACTGCTTGGATCTGCACGCATATTACGAAAATACGTTATGACGTCCTAGGCCCCTGGGTGGGGCCCGACTAGTAACCAATGCCAAATCTGGCGAAACAACTGGCCGCTGTGATACAATTGTATAACAATAATAATAATAATAATAATAATAATAATAATAATAATAATAATAATAATAATAATAATAATAATAAACATCTATTAATCAAAATTCAATGACTATGGCACAAACCAGCAGTGGTAATTCCAGTGGTAATTGGCACACTGGGTGCTATTCCAAAAGCACTGGAATTACATTTAAAACAGTTAAAAATTGACAAAATCACCATCAGTCAAATGCAAAAAGCTGCACTGCTTGGATCTGCACGCATATTACGAAAATATGTTATGACGTCCTAGGCCCCTGGGTAGGGCCCGACTAGTAACCAATGCCAAATCCGGCGAAACAACTGGCCGCTGTGATACAATTGTATAATAAACATCTATTAATCGAAGTAAAGAACAAAAATCTACTGAAGGCCCAACAGACGAAACAAGATTACAGAAAAGATGTGATAAAATCAAGAATGGAGAGTTGGCAGAACAAAGCACTGCATGGCCAATTTCTGGAAAAAATAAAAGATAAAGTGGACAGTGAACAAACTTGGTTATGGTTAACAACAGGTACATTAAAGAAAGAAACAGAGTCACTAATCCTGGCTGCGCAAGAACAAGCTGTCCGCACAAATGCCATTAAGGCCAAAATCGAAAAATCCTCTGATGATGCCCAATGCAGACTTTGCAAAGAAGCTGATGAAACTGTTGATCACATACTCAGCTGCTGTAAAAAAATCACGCAGACTGATTATAAATTGCGGCACAATTCAGTAGCACAAATGATCCATTGGAATTTGTGCAAAAATTATAATATTAAAACAGCAACAAACTGGTGGGAACATAAGCCTGAAAAAGTCACCGAAAATCAGATGGTCAAGATCTTGTGGGATTTTCGCATACAAACGGACAAAATACTGGCGCATAATACACCAGACATCACACTGGTTGAGAAAAATAAGGTCACAATCATAGACATCGCAATACCAGGTGATAGCAGGGTCGCCGAGAAGGAACATGAAAAAATCGCAAGATACCAGGACTTAAAAATCGAAATTCAACGACTATGGCACAAACCAGCAGTGATAATTCCAGTGGTAATTGGCACACTGGGTGCTATACCAAAAGCACTGGAATTACATTTAAAACAGTTAAAAATTGACAAAATCACCATCAGTCAAATGCAAAAAGCCGCACTGCTTGGATCTGCACGCATATTACGAAAATACGTTACGACGTCCTAGGCCCCTGGGTGGGGCCTGACTAGTAACCAATGCCAAATCCGGCAAAACAACTGGCCGCTGTGATACAATTGTATAATAATAATAAACTAACTCAAAAATAAAAAGAATTGAAGGATAAGATCATGGAGCATTTTCTGCTTAATGAGGAAAGGCAATGTTTACCATCACTAAAAATTGTGCCTAAGAAAATTTTGGCCCCTATCATGAAAATGGTTAATGCAGTGTTTTCAACAATTGAACCGGGATCCATCTTTGAAACAAACCAGTTAATGTACAGTGCAGCTGTAATAGTCACTAATGAACTAGGCATTAAAATTAAAGTACCTAGTCACACAACAGAAAAAGCATCAAAGCCAAAGTAGAAAATCCGTTTAGAACAAAAAATCAAAAAATTAAGGGCAGATGCTAGTAACTTAAAGAACATGCATGAGCAACGGCTTAAAAACAACAAAATCATAGATCGGCTAATCAGAAGATATAGATTGGATACAAGAAACATCAATGAAGCTGTGGAGATTGTAAAACAGCAGATAACAGCAACAGCTAGAAAAATTGAAAGATATGAGGCAAGAATCATCCAATATAAACAAAATCAGCAATTTCGATCAGACCAACGGCGTTTTTATCAAAGTCTTAATGTGAATGGTGACACCAAAAGTGAAAAACCAGAAAAGCAGGCCACAGTTGAATTCTGGAAAGAATTGTGGGAAAATGCAAAGGATTACAACAAGAAAGCAAAGTGGATACATGACTTTGAGAAAAGCATTGGCAACAAACAAATGCAAGTATTAGAAATAACAACTGAGATGGTCAAAAATCGAGTTAAAATGGTAAAGAATTGGACATCACCTGGAAAGGACCAATTACATGGTTTCTGGCTCAAATATCTGACCAGTTTACATGCAATATTGGCCAGGCAACTGAATGAAATTTTACAAAAGGGCCAAATTGATGAATGGTTGACAACTGGAAAAACATACTTGATTCAGAAAGATGCAACTAAAGGAACAACACCTGAAAACTACAGACCAATAACATGCTTGCCAACAACCTTCAAATTACTCACAGGCATTATTGCAGATAACATGATGGATTATTTGGAAACAAACAACATCTTGCCAGTAGAGCAAAAAGGCAAAAAAAGAAGGAGCAGGGGCACAAAAGATCAGCTTCTAATTGATAAAATGATATTAGAAAATTGTAAGAACAGAAAAACGAACTTGAATATGGTCTGGATTGATTACAAAAAGGCATTTGACTCACTGCCACATAGTTGGATCATAAAATGCTTAGAAACAACTGGCATTAGCAAAAAATATTACATCCTTTACTGAAAAGGCGATGAAACAATGGAGAACTGAGTTGGCAGTAGGGAATGAGATCTACGGAATGGTTAATATCAAGCGAGGAATTTTCCAGGGTGATTCACTTTCACCTCTTCTCTTCATCATCGCAATGATCCCACTATCAGTAATCTTTAAAAAAATGAAATTAGGCTACCAAACAGCCAAAGAAGCTGGAAAAAATTCGCATTTACTATATATGGATGATTTGAAACTCTATGGAAAGTCAGAAATAGAAATCCAATCATTGACAAACACAGTCCGAGTATTCAGCACCGATATTTCAATGCAGTTTGGCATGGAAAAATGCACCACTGTATCCATAAAAAGGGGCAAAATTACTGCATGTGAGGGAATTGAAATGCCCAATGGCCAATTAATTAAATGCAAAGAAAATAAAGCCTACAAATACTTAGGCATTCTGCAGTTGGATAACATCAAGCATGGAGAAGTAAAAACTATTGTCAGGCGAGAGTACACCAACAGAGTTAGGAAAATTTTGAAATCTAAATTGAATGGTGGAAATACAATCAAGGCCATAAATACCTGGGCAATACCAGTTATAAGATACACAGCTGGTATAGTTAACTGGACACAAGCTGATTTGGACCTTTTGGACCGAAAAACCAGGAAACTAATGACAATGCACTACAGTTTACATCCACGTGGTGATACTGATAGACTGTATCTGCCCCGAAAATCAGGTGGCAGAGGATTATTACAAGTGAAGCAAACAGTTGAAGAAGAAAAACATGCACTGGCTGATTATTTAAAAGAAAGTCAAGAACTATTAATCGAAGTAAAGAACAAAAATCTACTGCAGGCCCAACACACAAAACAAGAATACAGAAAACAAGTGATAAAATCAAGAATGGAGAGTTGGCAGAACAAAGCACTGCATGGCCAATTTCTGGAAAAAATAAAAGATAAAGTGGACAGTGAACAAACTTGGTTATGGTTAACAACAGGTACATTAAAGAAAGAAACAGAGTCACTAATCCTGGCTGCGCAAGAACAAGCTATCCGCACAAATGCCATTAAGGCCAAAATCGAAAAATCCTCTGATGATGCCAAATGCAGACTTTGCAAAGAAGCTGATGAAACTGTTGATCACATACTCAGCTGCTGTAAAAAAATCACGCAGACTGATTATAAATTGCGGCACAATTCAGTAGCACAAATGATCCATTGGAATTTGTGCAAAAATTATAATATTAAAACAGCAACAAACTGGTGGGAACATAAGCCTGAAAAAGTCACCGAAAATCAGATGGTCAAGATCTTGTGGGATTTCCGTATACAAACCGACAAAATACTGGCGCATAATACACCAGACATCACACTGGTTGAAAAAAAAAAGGTCACAATCATAGACATCGCAATACCAGGTGATAGCAGGGTCGCCGAGAAGGAATATGAAAAAATCGCAAAATACCAGGACTTAAAAATCGAAATTCAACGACTATGGCACAAACCAGCAGTGGTAATTCCAGTGGTAATTGGCACACTGGGTGCTATTCCAAAAGCACTGGAATTACATTTAAAACAGTAAAAAATTGACAAAATCACCATCAGTCAAATGCAAAAAGCTGCACTGCTTGGATCTGCACGCATATTACGAAAATACGTTACGACGTCCTAGGCCCCTGGGTGGGGCCCGACTAGTAATCAATGCCAAATCCGGCTAAACAACTGGCTGCTGTGATACAATTATGTTGTTGCGATAATAATAATATCATCCCACCAATATGTGGTCCTTTTGTATATGTTTTGCAAATTGCAAATATTAAAATAAGGACAGGGATTTCAAGATGATGGCCACTATCTTGGCTTTTTAACTGTGCCATCTGCATTCAAAGAAACCTTTGCATTTTCCTTTTTTTTCCACCTTGCAACGCCTCTAAGCTCTAATAGATATTGGCTAAAGTAAACATTTAAAGCTGCTGCCAATGCTGCACAACATCCATTAAGGACAGAGTTTTATTGTTTCATCATTTGTCCTCCCAGGACCCTCTGCTTAAGGCAGTGCCTGGCTTCTCATTCTGGAGTGGAAAAAAAAAGTTATCAGCTACTGTGAGAAACACGTCTTGAGCTAAAATGGACCTTGGCCTTATTCAGCAAAGCCACCCTTATGCTATTATCTATTCATTTATCCCCTGCCTTCAGACCATGGAGCACTCTTTTTTGTAGGTTTTTTTCCCCTCATTTTCTGCAGAAGTGCTTTTAAAGTTTTTATTCTGTTCTCCAGTGGAGGTTTGTGTGTGTGTGTGTGTGTGTGTGTGTGCTGTTGTTCAAAACACCTCTTAAACTTGCATGCTACTCAGAAAGTCCAGAAATTGCAATACTGAAAATAAATGAATTCAATAAAGCTTACAACCTAATGTCACGAACGAGAAGCTGCATTTTCTCTTCCAAAATCCAATAAGGCTTGCTGGCTGAACTTGCTCCTTGGATGTTACTTGACATTCTTTTCAAAGAGTCAAGCCATCTCCGTTCAAAGAAACCTTTGCATTTTCCATTTTTTTTCACCTGGATGTTACATATACAATGCTACAACTTGCTGGAGCTGTTGGTTTCTTTTATGTGTCCCAATCTGTATGCAATGAAATTTCTTTTTAATGTATGCCGATTAGTATACATTCAAAGTGACAATAAAGTCATTCTAAGTCGAAGTCGTCTGGCAACTCACTTTAAGCCAACCTCTATGTCTGCATTAATAGTTAAAAAAGAAAACAGCAGCACAAATCTTGCTGGGGCTAGAACAATTCAAAAAAGGGATATACACAGTAAGCTGCTTAGCCTCAGTTTAAGGCAGACACATTCCAATAAAAGTAGTTTTAGATCAGTAGCTAAGATGTTGAGCTTGTCGATCAGAAAGATCGGCAGTTCAAATCTCTAGCACTGCGTAATGGAGTGAGCTCCCGTTACTTGTCCCAGCTTCTGCCAACCTAGCAGTTCGAAAGCATGTAAAAATGCAAGTAGAAAAATAGGGACCACCTTTGGTGGGAAGATAACAGCGTTCTGTGCCACCTTCATCGTTTAGTCATGCTGGTCACATGACCACGGAGACATCTTCAGACAGTGTTGGCTCTTCAGCTTTAAAAGGGAGACCCCTAGAGTCAGGAATGACTAGCATATATGTATGAGGGGAACATTTATCTTTACCTTTAATGTAGACAAAGTTTGTTTCTTGTAACTCAGATTCAAATGGAATGAAGATTTGGAATGGAGTGCAATTATGCTGATTTGGCCTAAATGCTCATGAATTTTGGTGGATCATTAAAAAAAAAAGACAACCTCCTAAAATCTTAGACAAAACTGCATTTCTTTGCAAAAGAGGTAGGGCTCATATCACAATAATGCAACTGCCTTCTTGCAGATTTTGACCCACAGACCCTTGCAGATACTAAGTCAAGATTTTCTGATACAGAATACAGTTTTGATTTCCAAACTCATATTCTTGCCTAACTGTGAAGTCATAAAGAAATGTAAAAAAAAAAAAAAAAACAATCCTGCTTTCTATGATTTTTCAATATACCTTAGTGACATTTATAATATAAAGGTCATAAAGATGCTGTCAAGTGTAGCAGATCAGGGACGTGCAGTCACTAGAGGCAAGGGAGGCAGAGCCTCACCAGTCTCCTCAGGAAAAAGAAATAAATTTAAATATTTTTTTTAAATAATTAAAGCCAAGATAGTTGCTACCAGATTCCAGGTCACAGTGGCTTGGTGTCTGCTTAGTGTTAACCAAAGCAGGAGGCGAGAGAACTTGGGGCCTCTTTTCCATAAGGAATTTTTCGCCTTCTAAAAGTTAATAAAGAGTTAAAAGGCAAAGAAGTTCAGATGGAAAAGAGGCACTAATTCTCCCGCCTCCTGATTTGGAAGCAGCCAATCGTGTCTTCTTGAGCACGCTTACGTTGGGCAGGGCGTGCTTCAGAGGAGAGAGGAGTGAGTGAGAAGGAGGAGGCTGCCTGCCTCTTTGCTGCAGACCTGGGCGCTTGGCGGCTCCCGCGATGCAAAGTAAGTGCCCCACCATCCCCGATGCTGCCGCCCGCTGCCCCGGCCTGCTTCTCCAGGCTCCGCTGCTGGAAGTCTCGGATCGCCTCTGGGGGAAGGTTGGGTGAGAAGCGGAGTGAAGCTTCTCTGCGGCCTCCCGGCGCTGCCCAGAGGCTCTTGCAGGAGCACGTGTCAGCGGCCGGCGGCCTGGAGCGGCCCCGGTTGTGAGACAAGGGAGCACTTAAAGCAGCCGCTGCCGCCACCGCCGCCACCCCCCCTCCTTCACCCAGCGGGGCGGTGGTGGCGGCAGCGGAGGCCGCAGAGAAGCTTCGCTCCGTTTTTCACTCAGCCTTCCCCCAGAGGCGATCTGGGACTTCCAGCGGCGGAGCTTGGAGAAGCAGCGGATGCAGGCCGGGACAGCGGGGGGGGCAGCGGGGCACTTTGCATCGCGGGAGCCACCAAGCGCCTTTGCTGCAGACCCGGGCGCTTGGTTGCTCCCACGATGCAAATTCCCCCCCCCCCCCCCCACCGAGCCTCACCAGGTATCAACCTCACCGCACATCACTGTAGCAGATGTATGCAAAATCAAGTCCCTGAAATGCTCTCAAACCTGGTCCATACTACCGAATAGCCAACAAAGCAATGAACAAAGACATATTTTCTCAAATATTATTTTTAATAGATTGCAATGTAATTTTTCACTTGTAATGAATGACTATATAATACTCTCATGATTTGGATATATTTCTTGGTTTATGGAAAGACTGCACCCATTGAGGTGGATCTCTGTCTGTCATTATACCATTCCTGGTTCTTTTGGATCAGTATCACTTTAGGGTTCTTTTGGAGGAGAAGGAATGGCACAACCTGAGATCGGAGTTGAGAGAGAGATCAGCTTAGAATCCCTGTATAGTCACATTGGACTAAGTCCAACCTCCCTTGAATTCTAGGGACCCTTATCTAACCCCAAGCAGGTGCTGCTAAGTTGGTAAGATTCCTGCACACAGGCTGTTTAGCAATAAATCAGTTTAACTGGACTTTCACATGTCAACCTGATATCTTCCCCAAAAACTGCAGGCTGTAGGGAAAATAGCAAATTCATAAAATTTTGAAATATATGAAGCAGACAAAATCAACTCTAGTTTAGGATGCGACCTATGATTGTAAGGGATTTCCCAGAGCTTAGTGGAGTTTGGAAAATGGTAGACATTGGAAAATTCTAAATGGAAATAAAATGAAATTACAGCAACCACTCTGTTCCTTTCCCAGTGTGCCTTTGGATGCACTGAAAGTGGGCTGCAGAAGTAGGGAAAATATGGTTGCTGTAGCTGCTTCACTCAGTGCTCTCTTTTTCAAAGCACTGGACCTACAAGAGTTTAATTTTAAAATATGCTGGCATGATATATGGTAAGCTTATGCAATTGCACTATTATTTTAGAGTTTGAGGTCAGACCTTATCTTCCTTGTTATTTCTGTTCCTTGGGAGTAAAAGTTTACTCAGATGTTACACATCTCTTTTAAGGGCATCATCCTCTGTCCCAAGCTAATGAGCACAGCTGAATAGCAATAGCAATACCACTTAGACTTATATACCACTTCACTGTGCTTTTACAGCCCTCTCTAAGCGGTTTACAAAGTCAGCATATTACACCCAACAATCTGGGTCCTCATTTTACCCACCTCGGAAGGATGGAAGGCTGCATCAACCTTGAGCCTGGTGAGATTTGAAATACCCAACTGGCAGCCGGTGATCAGCAGAAATAGCTAGCAGTACTGCATTCTAACTACTGTGCCACTGAGGGTGAATGTTTTCTCTATCTGCATTAAAGCCATGAAAATAAGAATGGTAACAATAATCGTATATATTTTTTTCTACATCTTCCCCCAGTTTACTAAACTGGAGTTGTTCCATGCATCTTCTTGTGGATTTACTCTACTTCCAGCATTATGTTGAATCCTGGAAGATACGTGGACCAAGTCCAGACTTCAATTAACCTTGCTGCTTTTCTTCAATTGGGAATGTTCCTAACCTGGGCTTGATAATTATCTTCCTTGCTAACATAACACCAGACCAGATATACAGGTTTCTACCACCTCTGTGAGCCTTTTTTTTAACCATCTAGGCTGAAAACAGTTTTGTGTCACTTCTGTGATTCTTTCAAAAACATAATGAAATTAAATGAAAATAGGATGACATCATTTTCTCTTTTGTCACAGATTATCTTCTATGATGTAATGGTATTATGTTTTTATCAGTGCAAAAACAGAGGTGGGAGAGGGGTGGAATGGAAATAATAAGATGAGAAGCCATTTTGAGATATTGATAATAGACAGTAAAGTAAAGTTTCCCAGCAAAGAGTGTTAAAGAAATGTTTTCTGCAACGGCACATATAAAACCATTTAAAAAATTGCAATGGTAGCTAGGTTTCACTGTAAGGGAAGAAATCTATTTTTTTTAAAGGCACATTAGCAAACTCAATCCAATTATTCTGATGTTCACCAAATGATACAGCAATAATAAATGTTCTGCTGTTTTGCCATTTACAATCTTCTTGAGATTTTGTCTCCCTAAACTTCACCCTGCTTAACATGCATTTAGTGGCAAGTGTTCCAATTTCAGGTTTTTGGGAGAACATAATTTACTGTTGCTTGAGTAATAAAAATGTATCTCAATTGTTCCCCCCCACCCCCGTCATATCGTAACAATTTCCCTGCTGAAATAATACTCACATAATGATTGATGCGAGCGAGAGTCATTCATTTGCCCTTGTTTAAAGAAAAGTTTGCATCACCATTTCTTAAGTGCTATGAGAAGGAAAGTTACTAATAATATATAAATGGAGTATTTCAACTTGCAGGGAGACCAATAACAGAGTATAGCATATTTGCTTACAAGGAGTTTCAGTGTATTTGCTCTTGTTGTGGTGAAAAGCGTTTCTGCATTTCATCCTATAAATAAATGCATTGTGACATTTACAGGGGTAGCGCCATTTGACTCATGCAAACACTGTCCACAAATATCACATTGCAAATGCTTTTAAATACTTTTGCCCTAAGATAGGAACTCAAGAATTTTATGAGATCAGACCTAGAATATGTCTCTGTCCTTTGCCCTTATTAACCTTTGTATCTTTTATTCAACACTAAAAGAGTCTCCTATTCCCTAGATTTGTGTTCCACCGTAAAGGTGAGGGGCAACCAAGATTGATTTCCTCCCAAGCCAATATTCAATAAGGATCTGCTCTTTTGTAATTTAAATATATTATTCACAGCCTCAAACTCTGGAAGAAAAGAGTATAGATCTTGACTTTTCTTGTATAGAGATCCTTTCCAGAATTTAAAAAGTTCATTGATATATCTGCAGTTCTCTCTGCTTGGGCTAATCCTTCCAGATAATGTCCTTCATAGAACTGTCTACAATCTGATCATTCACATTGCCTTTTCACTCATGGCACTTCACTTGTTCTTCAGGATTTCTCAGATATGTAGTGGTTCAGCCATATTGTCTGTCTGTCTGTCTATTTCTTCTATCTATCTGTCTGTCTGTCTAGCTATCATCTGTCTCATCTATCTATCTATCTATCTATCTATCTATCTATCTATCTATCTATCTATCATCTATCTATCTATCTATCTATCTATCTATCTATCTATCTATCTATCCTCTATCTCTTCTGTCTGTCTGTTTGTCTAGCTATCATCTATCTTTTTATCTATCTACCTACCTATCTATCTATCCATCCAACCATCTATCTCTTTATCCATCCATCATCTATCTATCTATCTATCTATCTATCTATCTATCTATCTATCTATCTATCTATCTATCTATCTATCATTTCTGTCTGTCTATCTGTCTGTCTGTCTTCTATTATATCTATCTATCTATCTATCTATCTATCTATCTATCTATCTATCTATCTATCTATCTATCTATCCATCCATCCATCCATCCATCCATCCATCCATCCATACATACATACATACATACATACATACATACATACATACATACATACATACCAGCTAGCTAATTTAGAAAATGCCCAGTTAATTTAAAGAATGACTCTGGGTGGTGTACAATTTAAAACAGAAAATCCATTATAACTATTACTTCCAAAATAGTATAATTTAAATTTTAAAAGATGGGAAGAGGCTTAATCAAAATTGCTTCTGGTATTTTGAGAAAGTAATATAGGTAGTCCTCAACTTACAACCATAACGGAGCCCAAAATTTCTGTTGTTAAGTCAGGCATTTGTTAAGTGAGTTTTGCCGCATTTTACGACCTTTCTTGCCACAGTTGTTTAAGTGAATCACTGCAACTGATAAGTTACTAATCTGGTTGTTAAGTGAACCTGGCATTCCTATTGACTTTGCATGTCAGAAGGTCGCAAAAGGTGATCACATATCCCTGGGACACTGCAACAGTCATAAGTATGAACCGGTTGCCAAGCATCTGAATTTTGATCACCTGATCATGTTTCAAAAGTTTTAACTGTGAAAAATAGTCATAAGTCACTTTTTATAATGCTGTTGTAGCCCCTACTCACACAGGAAACCTATACCATTTCAGACAAATAGTTGTCCACTCTTTTTTTAAAAGCCTCCAGTTTTGGAGCAATCACAACTTCTGGAGGCAAGTTATCCCACTGATATCAGGAAATGTCTCCTTAGTTCTAGGCTGCTTCTCTCCTTGATTAGTTTCCACCCATTGCTTCTTGTCCTGCCCTCAGGTGCTTTGGAGAACAGCTTGACTCCTCTTCTTTGTGGCAGCCCCTGAGATATTGGAACACTGCTATCATGTCTCCCCTAGTCCTTTTTTTTTTAAGTTTTTTTTTCACTTTCAAATTCATTCTTAAATATACATTCTTATAATTGCTATTTAACATTTGTCTATTCATCACAGTCTCTATATTCATGTTTACACACACACACACACACACACACACACACACACACACACACACTACAGTTTAGGTCACCTTCTTGCCACCCCATGCCTCCATCTTGTTTTGCAACACTTTCTCCTTCCATCTTAACTTCCCTTCTCTACCTTCTTCCTCTCCTTCCTTCTTTCTACTTCCCCTGTCTTTCCCCTCTCCTCCTCCCTTCTCCTCATTCTTATCCTCTCTCCTCCTCTTAATTCCCCATCCTTACATTCTCTGCTTTACCCTTTCTTCATTTCCCTCCTCATCTCCTCTCCTTTCTATTGTTGTTTACCCCCTAATCCTTTTCTTTAAACTAAACATACCCAGTTTCTGCAACTGTCCTTCATATTATGATCAGTCCCCTAATCATCTTAGTTGCTCTTTTCTGTACTCTTTCTAGAATCTCTACATCTTTTTTTATATTGTGGCAACCAAATCTGGACCAAAACCAAACTGGCTCAGTCAGCAATTCAGAGACATCCTTGTGATTTTATCTTCTGAAACTGACGTTGAACATATGGAGCTAAGTAATGACTAAGCTCACCAGCACTTAGAGAACAGGGTAGCTTCTGCATTCTCACAGCAACTTCATGCTGCTGTTAGAGGAAGGTCCTCGAAGCCTGAATAGAGTTAATGATGTACTTCATCTGGCAACTTGTCTAATGCTTTGGGCCACAAAAGTCATTTTTAGTTCAGCTTGATTTCTAAAAATGAGTGATGACACTGTTGAAGCAGAAAGGCTGACTTGAGATACAGGCTTTGGTTTTCAAGTTAATGAATCTGATTTCTAATTCTTTGACAAACAAATCCTATGATTGTTTTATACTTTCTATCACCAGGATAACACCATTGGATTATACTGTATCTCTTGTATGTTCTATAACAGATGATACTACCAATTCTACCATGTTTCCCTGAAAATGAGACCCAACCAGAATATAAGCCCTAGCACGATTTTTCTGGATGCTCTTAATATAAGCCCTACCCCCACACACAAAATAAGCCCCAGTTAAGATCGTCGGCCAGACGGACAGATTTTTGTAGCATATTTGCCCCAAAATAAAACCTAACCAGAAAATAAGCCCTAATTCATCTTTTGAAGTAAAAATTAATATAAGACCCAGTCTTATTTTTGGTAAAACATGGTAAGTATTAGAAGTCCCACAAAGCAGTATAAATTTAATCGACATCACTATTTTAGCAAATATTTCATTGCATCGTTTGGAAATAAAACACCAAATAGTTCATTGTTCTTTGGCTGTAGCTTCCCATGTTTTAAATAAACAATACGCTTTAATACATTTTTCCCTATATAATTTCTCTATGTGATTTATTTAAACAAAGAAATGAACAAAAAGCCCTTGTATGATTTTTTGGTACATAATTTTCCACTTTGAATGCTTCTTAATTAAAAAGTTTTAAAGAAAATTAATGCATTTTTTAAAAAATGTATGGTGATAGCACATACAACTTTCCAAAATATACCCTGCTGAGATTTTATTTTGACAGATGGCAACAGACTGCATTTCCAAGAAATCCTTTGACACCTCTGCATGTCAGTGTCCATTAAGCTTAAGGGGGGCATAATACAGGCTGGATGAAGTTGTCTCTGTCTTGTTCCTGATGTGTTTGCATGTGATGTTGATTGAAGTTCAAGTGAGCAATAGCTGCACCTTGAAATGTTTTGTAAAACATTCTGGTGGGGGGGGGGAAGGATTGTAGTGTGCTTCTGTAATTGCTGACAGACCTCACTGAGGTTCTTGTGATGACTTCCTTATTGAATATAATCACCTTGCTGTGGTTATATATCTTTCCTAAGCAAAATAAGATTAGTTTTATTGCCATTTTCATATACAGCTAGTCCTCAACTTACAACATTTCATTTAGTGATCATTCGAAGTTGTGATGGCAACCGACTCATATTTATGACCGTTGCAATGTCCCAAAGTCATGTGATCTGCTTTTGCGGCTTTCAGACAAGCAAACTCAATGGGGAAGCCCAATTCTCTTAACAACCAGGTTATTATCTGAATAACTGCAGAGTTTCACTTAACAAACGTGGCAAGAAAGTTTGTAAAATGGGGCAAAATTCACTTGACAACTGTCTCTCTTAGCAACAGAAGTGTTGGGTTCAATTGTGGTCATAAGTCGAGGACTACCTATATAAATCTTTACTGCGTCTAACAATGAACAATATATGTATCATCACATGACCTTTTCTCTTTTGATGCTACTTGTTTGTCCTATGTTCTGTTGGGACTTCTTCAAATTGTTGTAGCAGGTGCCTAAAAGGACACATGTCCCTCCACACTGCCCCTCCCTCAAGGGCTTTAGTGTCTCTGGCTCTAATCAACTTGATTTGCTACTACTTGGGGATGTTGGCTTGTTTGTTGTTGTTCTCTGGAAGTACTTTCAAGAACAACATTCTTTAGAGAACTCACTTGCGTCTTCTAAAAGTACCGTAGTTGTGTGATGAATATCTGAAAGATGATGTGGAAGTTCCCCAGAAATTATTTCCATTTGTAACCCTAACTTTTGAATTATAGATACATGTGGACTTTTCACAACTCCCTCTGTAGCCCTTAATAGTCTGGTTTATGCCCAGTTAATCTGCACATGATGGGAAAGAAGATTGCAACCACATATTAAATCTGAAAGCATTTGAAAGGAGCACATGGAGTTCAGATTGGCAAATGGAAGGATTTTGCAACAGTTGAACTTAGCCGTGGGTGGAGAAGCTTTTGCAAAGGCAACCCTAACCCATCTAAAGCTCTCTCTGTTTGTCCAGTGTTTCTCATCAAGTAATCAAGTGAACGGATGCAGTTCTCAGGCGAACTGGAATTATATTCTATAATGCTTCAACTGAAATCTGAAAGAGATGAGACTAGAATAACTTCACTGTTACAGCATGTATTTGATAAGCATTCTATTCTATTCCATTCTATTCTATTTATATAACTGGATGAATGAGAGAATCTACTCACCATGGCCAACTTGCCACAGCCAACTTGTCATGGCCAATTCTCCACAGCCCACTCTCTGTGGGACAAAAATTGCACTAATATTGAAGAAATGGTGGAATTTGTTGTTAGTTGTGAAGTTATGTCTGACCCATTGCAACCCCATAGACATTTCTCCTCTGGCATATCATCCTGTGGAGTCCATTTAAGCTCATTCCTACTGCTTCAGTGACTCCATCCAGCCACCTCATTCTCTGTCGTCCCCTTCTGCCCTCAATCGTTCCCAGCATTAGGCTCTTCTCCAGTGAGTCCTTCCTTCTCATTAGGAGGCCAAAGTATTTGAGTCTCATCTTCAGGATCTGGCCTTCTAAAGAGCAGTCAGAGTTGATGTCCTCTAGGACTGACCAGTTTGATTGCCTTGCAGTTCAAGGGACTCACAGGAGTCTTCTCCAGCACCAGAGTTCAAAGGCATCAATTCTTTGGTGCTCAGCCTTTCTTGCAACTGGGAAAACCATAGTCATGACTATAGACACTTTTGTTGGCAGGAAGAATCATTAAAGAGTGGATGCCAAAAGAGTGGATGACAAAATGAAATGTGAATGACAAAAATTAAAATTATTTTTCATTTTAAAATTATTTGAAATAATTAAATTAGAGTGTTGAATTGTCCCACAGAGAGTTGTCTCATGGTGAGTTGGCTATGGTGAGTTGCACTGAGGCACATTGGTCATGGAGAGTGGCTGCAGAGAATTGGCCATGAGGAGTTGACCATAACGAGTTGGCTGTGACAAGTTCTTCCATTCTGAAATGAGTTGTCAAGAATATTTTTCGACTGGGTTTCGAAATCTATGACTTTCCTTCTGTTGCTACAAATTACAGCAAACCAGGATATTATGTTTGTTAATTTATTTAAAAATCTTAGTCAATAAACTTTAATTTAAAAGGCATAGCTGAGTGCCTTATGTAAATTCAGCCATTGAGCCAAGCATAATATTATCTTATTATGCAGAGAGAAAGGAGGAGCCATGTACAAATCATGGGATCACAAGCTTAAAAGAACTTCGGAGGGACTAATCTATCTCCCTGCCAATTAAAGTAATTTTCTACTTCAGCCTTCTCAATAGATGGCCATCCATTTCCTGCTTAAAAAGCTCTTAAGGAATGGGTTTATTTTTAGTGTCGGATCTCTGCTGGGAAAAAAAGAGTCTGATATGATATAAAATTTGAAGTTCAGGAGAAGAGAAGACTTACAGATAAACACACCACATCTAAACAGCTGAACTGTCCCCATTGATTTGGCATCTAACAAACTGATAACAGACTCACTGTTTTATACCTTCCCATGCTTTCCCGTAAACAAATATGCTCCTTAGCTACCACTAGAAATGGTGATCAGCCACTCTGATTCTTAAAACATGGAATTAGATTCTACAATTTCTGATCTTGGAAACCTCTTCTGGACTTACTATTTCTGCTTGATTAGTCAGCAGAGTTTGTGACTGGGGTACCTTTTGCTGTGTCTCAGATGCCAGTTGCAACAGTTTTTTGAGCAGTCCATCCCCCTAACCCCGCCCCCCAAATTTAGACTGGATTACTTTAAAGAACTTTAAGCACTCTTAAGAAGGACTATGGGTGACATGATAGCAGTGTTCCAATATCTCAAGGGCTGCCACAAAGAAGAAGGAGTCAAGCTATTCTCCAAAGCACCTGAGAGCAGGACAAGAAGCAATGGGTGGGAGGGCAGTGCTTGACGTCGCAACGACACGACATGCAGTCTTGGGACTCCGTGATTGCTGTCGATATCTCTATTCCTGGACGGTCCTTTTAGACCTAAACTGTTCTGAAGGAACAGTGATAGAGAAGAGCATGTCCTGCTGATCTCAGGGGTATCGCAAAGCCCCTGATTGATCCAGGAGAAAGCTCTTTTTGCCAGCTAAAAGAGAAGCAACCAAAATGGCTGCAGAAGGTTGGGACAAGCCTCTGAAACAGAGGTAGTACAGGAGTGGTGTTGAATTGGTGAGAATTTTTTTTATTATTAGAGAAGGGAAAACCCAAAAGAATTGGAATTTAAAATAAAATTGAAGACAGAAGAAAATAAGTGGCAAATTAATTCTGGTTTAAGACGATTGTGTTATCTTTTCTACCTTAACTTTGTTTGTTGTCTATGGATGGACTCTTTACAAGTGCCTCTTACTTTTAAATTGGACTGGTCTCTTTTTTTTCCTTCTTCCTCTCTACTTTCTCCATTTTTTGTATTTGTGGATTAAAAGCTTCTTCTCTCGTAAGGCTTGGATGGAGCATAATTTTTACACTATTTTTCTTTTCCTCTCGGACAGATCGGCAGAAACAGATGGAAAGGAGGTAACACTGCCATCTAGTGGCTACAGGCTTGGCAATATCGGTTCCACCACAAAATTGCATTCGACTAAACCGCGCTCGATGAAACCGCGTAGCTGATGTCATCAACAGGGCGACAACAGCGCAGAGAAAGAAGCACGCTGTAAACGCTAAACCTAAAATTAACACCTAAACCTAAACCTAACCCCCCTAAACCTAATCCTAAACCTAATCCTAAACCTAAACCTAAACCTTAACCTAACCCTAAACCTAACCCTAAACCTAACCCTTAACCTAACCATAAACTTAATCCTAACCCTAAACCTAAACCTAAACCAAACCAAACCCTTACCTTAAGTTGAATCGGCTTGCTTTCAAAGCGCTATTTAAAGCGCCCTTCTTTCTCTGCACTGGCTGTTGTCGCCCTGTTGATGACATCAGCGACGCGGTTTAATCGGGCGCGGCTTAGTCGAGCGCGGTTTTGACGGGTCACGGGCAATATCTGATAAAGCTATAAGCTTTGTTTACTGAAAGGCTCAGTGGAAAACGTTTTGTTAATATAGGTGTTCCTTTGAAGGAAAGAGAAAGCTTTCATTTGAAAAACTGCACTGAATTTGTTTGACCTAAAAACTGTTTTGGCAGTGTTTATAACCAGGAAAATGGCACAACATGAAGAAGAAAAGGCACCAACTTTGCAAATAATTTTTTTAGAAATTCAAAAAGTTTTAATAATTAAATAGAGAATTGAAAAGAGACTTGAAATTATAGATCAAAATACAGAAAATATGGGGACAGTGATGAAGTTTGAGGAAAGAGCTGAAAAAATAACAGAGACATGTGAAAGTTGACACTGACAGCAAACTGAGAGTGGAGGGAAATGACAAGTGTGAAATATGGAAAGGAGAAATTGATGAATCGGAACTTCATTTCAGATGTCAGAAAATAGATGAAGAAGGTAGAGAAAATTTGGCAGAAATAATGAGAGTAATCTCGGCAGAAGCACTAATGATAACAAAAGTTAAGCTGATAATAAGAGCAGATACAGGGTTTCAAATTCTTATAAGACATGCAATGAACAACAAATTCTTAAGGGAAGTACACATAAGACTTATCAAGAAAACACTTAGAATACAGACTTTACAAACGGCAAAAGATATTGGACTACACTATCTCTGGAAGGATACAGGATGATGAAATGAAATGTCACAATAAATTATAGTTAAATGTAGTTAAATTTTGAGTGCTATGTACAATGTAATAACAGCTATAGTCAAATAAATGATTAATAACAATAACAAAGCATTTATATATACTAGATTGATAACATGAAATCTTATACAAACTGTAAGTGAGGATCATGGAGATGGTGTTGAAAAGCCTTTTTATAAAAGATAAACAATTCTATATAGAATAGAATATAAAGATGTAATATCATTGGATGATTTCAGGATGATGTAATAAAATGTCATAATATAAATTTTCTTCAAATTTAATATGTCTTATGTTGAAAGGATGTAATAATAGCTAAGCTTAATGGATGTTTAATAATTATAACAATTTGTATATATGTATATTAGATTGATGATAATAATGGGAAAAAACATGGAATTGGAAATTATTAGAGAATGTTATTAATGCTAAAATGATTGAATGACTTAGAATAGGAGGAAGCATAATAACAATGTATACAAAGAGCCGAGGTGCCGCAGTGGTTAAATGCAGCACTGCAGGCTACTTCAGCTGACTGCAGTTCAGCAGTTCGGCTGTTCAAATCTCACCGGCTCAGGGTTGACTCAGCCTTCCATCCTTCTGAGGTGGGTAAAATGAGGACCCGGATTGTTGTTGGGGGCAATATGC
Source organism: Thamnophis sirtalis (assembly GCF_051295495.1). Classification (NCBI taxonomy): domain Eukaryota; kingdom Metazoa; phylum Chordata; class Lepidosauria; order Squamata; family Natricidae; genus Thamnophis; species Thamnophis sirtalis. The sequence goes on along the minus strand of NW_028261383.1, from coordinate 146,630,397 downwards.
TGACTCTGTAAACCGCTTAGAGAGGGCTGAAAGCCCTATGAAGCGGTATATAAGTCTAACTGCTATTGCTATTGCTATTGCTATTGATTGTCAATATGTGAATTTTGATAAAATTCAAGTGAGGACTACGGAAAGGACACAGAAAGACTTTGTAACCAATCGACACACTGTGTGTAATTGAAGAGGCCTTTATGTTATATGTGTTGTGTGTTTGAAAATATTTTTTTTTAAAAAAAAAGAAGAAGCAATGGATGGAAACTAATCAAGGAGAGAAGCAACTTAGAACTAAGGAGAGATTTTTTGACAGAACAATTAATCAGTGGAACAACTTGCCTCCAAAAGTTGTGAATGCTCCAACACTGGAAGTTTTTAAGAAAATGTTGGATAACCATTTGTCGTGTAGGGTTTCCTGCCTAAGCAGGAGGTTCGACTAGAAGACCTCCAAGGTCCCTTCCAACTCTGTTATTCTATTCTATTTTAATCTAATCTATTCACATTGTTTGGGAATTTCTTTGAAGGCAATTTGGACATTTCCAGTTGTACAAAATGCAACTGCTTATCTACTGATGGTGAAAACCCATTACAGCGTTGGGGTTATGTGTGCTACAAGTGCTGCTTACAGGTAGTCCTGGATTTACAACCATTTGTTTAACAACTGTTCAACATCACAACAATGCTTTAAAAAGTGACTTACAATGCGCTTATGACTGTCACAGCATTCTTATGGTCACATGAGCAAAACTCAGGTAATTGGCAACTGGCATATTTTTATGATGGTTGCAGTGCTCCGAGGTGATGTGATTGCTATTTGCAACTTTCTCAAACAGTTTCTGACAAGCAAAGTCAACGGGGAAGCCAGATCTGATTCGTTCAGTGGTTAAAAAAAAGATTGTAAACTCAGGCAAAATTACTTAGCAATAGTAATAGCACTTAGACTTATATACAGCTTTGCATTTCTTCACAGCACTCTCTGTAATGTCAGAATCGGCATATTGCCCCCTCATTTTACTGACCTCGGAAGGATGGAAGGCTGAGTCGATCTTGAGCAGTTCAAGATCGAACTCCTGGCAGTGAGCAGTGAGTTAGCCTGTAATACCGCGTTCTAACTATTGCGCCACCACAGCTCCTTAACAATCAGACCGCTTAGAGATGAAAGTTCTAGGTCCAATGGTGATTGTAAATTGAGGATTTCCAGTATAAATTGGCTAGTTCAATTCAAAGTGCTGATTTTAAAATGTGGTTTGTTGCCAGCACCTCTGGGACTATTTTCTCCAAGTATCACCAGCCTCTTCTACTAGTTTTACCTAGGAAAGAATCATTCAGATCCCTTCCCTTCTAAATATTAGAGCAGAGTTCCCCAACTTTCTGGTCTTGTGGACCAGCAGGGCATGGAGGGGGAGAGGTGATGGTTCAGCCTGAGTGGTGGATGAACAGGTGAGCATGCGCTTGCCCACCACTTACACAAGTGGAAATTGGAACATGCGCATGTCTGTCTGTCACATTTCGCCTGCCACTTCTGCAGCTCATTTCCAAACAGCTCAAGGACCAGTAGTGGGCTGCAGCCCTGGGGTTAGGGACACCTGTGTTAGAGAGATGAAACACAGGAAGCAGACTGTATCTTTAGCTGCACCCATCCTTTGGAATAACTTGCCCACTCCTCCAATTTTGGGTGCCCCCCCTCTTACATTTTTGGGGAAAGTGGTAAAGAAGGTGCTCTTTAATCATATATTCAGGACCTAACATTACAGTTGGTGCTGTTTTTAGCTCAACCTTAGCTCTTCTTATTGTTGGTCTTCATTGTTTTACTTAGCTCAACTTTGTGTTTTTATTTGTATGATTTGTCTATCATTATGAAATAATAAGAACCATCCAGAATCTAGTGAATGCAGCAGGGATGAAGTCTTGGAATAAATAAATAAGCTGTCATATTTCCTATTAAACACTCTGAGATATAATGGCTGCACTTATTCTTTATTTAATCAGCTTTCAAAATGCAGCCTGACTCCATTAAAATCAATGGCTCCGCCATAGGCTTGAATAAAAGGTGAATTGCACTGAAATCTTTATTTCAGTGTATCTATGGAGAGCCAGTATTTGTTCAGTCAGGCACTGATATTCTTCTATTTGATTTGCTTATAGAAGTTCGACTTCATTTAACTTTAAGGTTATGCCACAGATTTTGTCTATTTATTTTGTTTTCCGCTTCGGAAAAAGTACATTGACCCTTTTATTTCCTGCAATGATTTGAAGAAGCTTGATATCTTGGCCTCATTTTATGCTCCTCTTCTCCTCCCACCCTACAGGTTTTTGGGTTTTTTTTGGCAATAACACACTGCCTTCCTCTTGACTTCTTTGCAAGGACTTCTGAGGTTGGGCGGTTCCCTCACTTAATTTGTCAAATAATTATTTTTATTACTTTGTCTCTAAGTTTCTATTCACTTGTGAATATTCTCATGGCCACATGTCAATTCTGTCTAAGGGTGCCACAAATCTTCAAAAGGTGCCTTCCTTGGGGCATAATTAAATGTTATATGAATAGAATGATGTACAGTCGTGTCATGGTTTTAAATTTTAATCCTTGGTGTGCATGGAAAAGAGGATTTCATTTCTAGATAGCAGAACTTATAGACAAGATCTTCTAAAATTCTCCACTAAGTACAGGGCGGGGCATAACCTTTTCCTAGGGGGTCACAGCAACACTTGTAATAACAACACAAATAATTCATACACCATTCGAAAGCCCATCAAAAACTGAGTTTATTGACACGATTTAATAGTCAGTATGACCACCATTAGCCCTTCGAACAGCATTCAAACAAGGTGGATAAGAACACAACAAATCTTCAAACAGTTCCGTTCGATTTTCCAGATTTTTCAACACAGTTTCCAAATTCATTCTCAAAGTTTCAACCGAATATCGATTTTGACCTTGCTCCTGAATCATCAGAGCTTCCACTTCATCCTTAATTATGGCCCCAATGTTCTCTGCCGGATTGAGATCTGGCGAATTTCCCGGCCAGACGTCATTGCCCCAAAATTCGACATTGTTTTCCTTTAACAATTGCTGAGTCGCATTTGCACGCATGCAAGGAGCTTTGTCATGAAGAAAGACAGCCTCACCAACCACCAAGACATTGTCTGGATCACTGAGAAATGGAATGACATTCTCCAATAAAATTTTCTCACGGAAATAACTGCCATCCCAGGATTCCCCTTTATCCTTCAAAACCCAATGCAGTTTCTTGGCTGTGAAAATGACGAAAATCCCGATGCAAGTCGGATTGCGAACGATTTGTCGATATCGTTCATGTTTGGCGATGTCGTCGACGTCTTTAGCCCAAATTCGATCGTTCTGGAAATTCGGTTTTCGAATGGCATAAACGAAGAATTCGTCAGATGGCGCCAAATGAAGAAAATCTTCCTCGGTCCATTCAGACAACCAATCGCACAACCAAAGCCGATCTTGAACGTGTGTTTGAGTTTTCAATGGTTTGCAAATGACGTGGAATGGCTTCAAACCTTCTCGTTCTCGATATCGGCCGATTGTCCTTTGATCAACTCGTTTTCCACGAATTTGAAGGATTTCTTGGGCCACTTTTCGGTTTCCTTTTCGTTGTTTGCGACTGCCAGTTGCAATGATGGCTTTGCTTTCTTGGGACAGTTGCAGAGGACGCCCTTCTCCAAATTTTGTGAAACATTCTTGGGCTGTTTTGTTCCAATTATCAGTAACCCAATCCGGATGACGTTTCAATTTGTTTGCAATCCATTTTCGATTGATAAACGTTGCTCCAGCATCGCGAGCCTCTCGAAAGGCAATGCATTTTATTCTGTCAATGATCCTTTGTTCTTCCGAATCGAATTTTCCAGCCATTCTTAAAGCAAATTTAACATTTAATAGCTCATTCAATTCAGTTTTTTATGGGCTTTAAAATGAGGTGTCGCGGAAGTTGTAAACTGCTGTCGATCTTGCTGTGACCCCCTAGGAAAAGGTTATGCCCCGCCCTGTATTTGCACAGAGAATTATTTCTTAAGGAGAAGGGAAAATTCTCCCATAATTCCTGATGAAAAGATTCTTGTTAGCAGTAATGAAAAAATGGAGGGCATAAAGAGAAAGAAATCTGATGTACTATATGTTGAGTACTGCTGCACAAACTTTAGCCACACTATATATAATAACAGGTTTGATAGCAGCAAGATGTAAGATCAGGGGTGGGATTCAGCTGGTTCGGACTGGATGCTAATTTTGCATTTGGTTTGCTGAACCGGTAGTTGGAAGGACTGGCTGGCTCCACCCCTCCCACCTCGCCCCTCACAGGAGTCTCTATGCAGCCCATTCATCATGTCAGGTAAATGCAAGTCCTGTGTGGAGGTTCTGGGAGAGTGAAAAAAGGGCCTCCCAAAAATTCTGGAAGTCCAGAAACGGGCCTGTTTCTCACCTCTGGAGGGCTCCGGAACCCAGGGGAAGCCATTTTCACCCTCCTGGAGGCTCAAAGAAAGCAACCAGAGCCTGGGGAGGATGAAACACCCATCCCCCCTCCATGGTGCAGAAGGCAAGTAGGCCACGCCCCCCCATGGCCATGCCCACCCAGCAACCAGGCAGAGAACCAGTTGCTATTTTTTTTTCAATCCCCCCTACCCCCTGTGTAAGGTTGTCCTATGCTTCCTGGGTATTTATATAAAAGAAAGAAGTCAATTTACAAATATTTCTGTGATACAGGCATTGGAGAAGTACATCTCCAGAGACACATGGACACTGTCTCTCTGGGTAGAGGATCTTCCTGTATCTGCCTTCAAGAGCAGCTGAGGAGAGGGCACAACATCATGCCAAAGTAAAGGGCTTGCAATGATTAGGTACTGCAAGATTGGTTAAGTACTGTATACCACAATTTTTGGTTCATTAGCACTAAAAGTTAGGGGCCCGGCTAGGTCCAATTGGCACTCTGTGTTTACCACATGCTGCTTAACAAGAGCTTTAGCCTGACCATACTTCACACTCAGTAGAAAACCTGAGAACCCCATTTTAGTTGTCACTGGCTTTTCTCTTGCGGATGGAAATTGAATTCCACTCTTTTAAGAGTGGAAGAGATATAAACCCATTGGCCACTGACAAGGCGATCTAGCTTTCCCCCAAATTATTCATGAAATTTGTTTATTCTTTGTGAAAGAGGCATATACTCTTTCATGGAGAGTAAAATTCCCATTGAGGTCCCAGGTTGGTATTAAATTTGCTGGATCACATTATTTCTATAAAATGAAAGCATTTTTTTTCACTGGTGACAAAATATTAAATATACTGTTTTTGTTCCTATGATGTTTTGTATTCTATATTACACTGCTAATTGTCTTTTCATGCTGTGTTTTAGATTTTTAAAAGGGATTTAAAAGAATCTGAAGAGGACATATGGAATATGATGACTTTGATACACCTTGTAAGAAACTGAGAACTTTAAAAGCAAGAAGAAAGCTTTTTCAGACCTTTTAAAGGCATCTGTCTGAAAGACAAAAAACCCTCCACTTTCAAAACCAATATTGTCCATAATAAAACTTTCTGGAATCAGCCATGTTTTGGTGCTGTCATCTCATAAATCTCTGTACCCGGAAAGGGCAGTTTTGTAAAAGAGTAATTCAAAGAAGCCCTCTGGTTTTTAAACCATGCTTTCTTGATAAGGAGTTAGATTAGCTTCTCATAGGAGATTTACAGCTGAAATAAACAAAGCTTAGAAACTTCCAGCATGCTATGTCAGGATCTAAGTAACAGAAGATTTGGCTGGCTTCTAAAGAAGCTCCTATGGCCTTTGGAAATATATTGTTGTTGTTTTTTATCCAGAATAAGGTTGACTCATATTTTTGAAAATGGACTAAGCAGTTGGTAGTAATTAGGATTTACAGGATGCTGAATGTAAAGAAAAAAAATCACTGAAGAGAAGAAGGAAGACCAGATATCCTTAAGATTCAGTTGAGGTCAAAGATAGAAAATTGTTGTTGTTGTTAGTTGCGAAGTCATGTCCGACCCATCATGACTCCATGGACAATGTTCCTCTAGGCCTTCCTGTCCTCTACCATCCTCTGGAGTCCATTTAAGTTCACACCTACTGCTTCGGTGACTCCATCCAACCACCCGGGGTGGGTTGCTGCCAGTCCCCGATGGTTCTCGCGAACCGGTTGGTGACCGGAGCTGGAAGTAAGCCTGCCCCTTCCCCAGCCCTGTATACCCATCCTGGCCGGACGGTATTTTGTCCCTTCTGTCTCCCCATTGCTCAGAAAAGCAACTTCGGGAAGGTCCTTTGCTAACAGGCAGGTTCTAGGACACCTGCCGCCACCAAAGGACCTTTCCCCATGTTGCTTTTCTGAGCAACGGGGAGACAGAGGTGACAAAATATCATCCTTTTTCCCCGTGCTCAGAAAACCAACTTCAGGAAGGTCCTTTGGTGGCGGCAGGCATCCTAAAACCTGCCTGCTAGCAAAGGACCTTCTCAAAGTTGCTTTTCTGAGCATATAGCCCCTGCTGCTTCTGGACATCTATTGCAGTCACAAGGAGCTGAGGAGAGCATGGAGAAGAGCGTGAAGGTTCGTAGCACACTGGGAAGCCACGAAAGCAGCAGGGAGAGGCATGCGGCTTGGTTTAGACTCCCAGGACATCACAGCAGCAGCCTCAAGCGCGCTGATCTTGGCGTTTTTTTCCTGGTTAAAAAGGAGGAGGCTCCAATTGTCCGGAGCCCATCCGTGGAGGGAGGGATCTACCTCGCGTTCCTCATCTTCCTGGATGGGATCCGGACCAGTGGAGAAGAAGCAGCAGGTGCTGTCGGGCTGGAAACCCAAGCCCCATTAGACCCAAAAGTCTCTTCTGGATGTCTATTGCAGTTGCGAGGAGCTGAGGAGAGTGCGGAGAACGTTCTCAGTGCTTTGGGAAGCCACGAAAGCGGCTGGAAGAGGCAAGCGGCTTGCAGCAGCCCCAAGTACGCCCCCTTGGTGTTTTTCACATCCGGGCATGCTGCTAGAGGGATGGAGTGGAAACCTTTTCCAGATTGCTGGTGGTGGAGGTGCGGGCCCGTCGCCCCTGCTCAGCAAAGCAAGTCCGGGGAAGTCCTTTGTGCCGGCTGGAAAAGGTCTTCACTCACTCCCTCTTGCAGCACACCCCAATGCTGCACTTGGGGCTGCTGCAAGCCACTCACGTCTCCCAGCCGCTTTCGCGGCTTCCCGAAGCACTGAGAACCTTCTCCGCGCTCTCCTCGGCTCCTCGCAACTGCAATAGACATCCAGAAGAGGCTTTTGGGGCTAATGGGGCTTGAGTTTCCAGCCCGACAGCCCCCGCCGCTTCTTCTCCGCTGGTCTGGAGCCCATCCGGGAAGATGAGGAACGTGAGGGAGATCCCTCCCCCCACAGATGGGCTCTGGAGCAGCGGAGCCTCCTCCTTCTTTTTAACCAGGCAGCTGTCAGAGAGAAAAGGGCAGTGCGTGCCCTTGTGCTTGTGCAGCAGCCGAAGATCGATTAAAGATCTCCTAGTTAAAAAGATTGCCTGTCTAAAAAGAAGATAACCGCCTGGTTAAAAAGAAGGATGAGGCTCCACTGGTCTGGAACCCATCTGCGGGGGGAGGGATCCCCCACATGTTACTCGTCTTCCCGGATGGGCTGGTAAGGGAATAGAAAAGGTTTTTCTCCAGTCCCAGGTTTCAGCTTCCTTGCTTCAGTATCTCTTTCCAGCTTCTTTTGTTGAGCCTGCAATTAAGGTTCTTTTTTATGTCTTAGGAAAGATCACCTGGTTAAAAAGAAGGAAGAGGCTCCACTGGTCTGGAGCCCATCTGCAGGTTGGAAGGGAGGGAGGGAGAGACAGACAGACAGACAGAGACACAGAGAGAGAGACACACACACAGAGTGAGTGATTGTGAGTGAGTGAGTGAGTGAGTGAGTGAGAGACAGACAGACAGACAGACACACACACAAACATATACACACAGAGTGACAGAGAGAGAGGAAGGGAGGGGAGAGAGATAGATAGAGAGGGAGGGAAAGAGACAGAGAGACACACACAGAGTGAGGACAGACACACACATACACACACAGAGAGTGGCAGATGGGGGAGGGAGGAGAGAGAGACAGTGAGATACAGAAATACAGAGAGACAGACACAGAGAGAATGACAGAGAGAGACAGAGAGAGAGGGAGGGGGAGACAGATCCACACAGAGGGAGACAGACAGACACACAGAGAGAGAGACACACAGAAAGAAAATGAAAGAGAGAAAGAGAAAGGAAGAAAGAAAAAAGAAAAAAGAAAAGAAAGTGGGAGAGAGAGATAAGAGAGAGAGAGAGAGAGATAAGAGAGAGAGAGAGATGAGAGAGAGAGAGAGAGAGAGAGAGAGAGAGAGAGAGAGAGAGAGAGAGAGAGAGAGAGAGAGAGAGAGAGAAACTTATGACCACAATTGAGCCCAAAATTTTGGTTGCTAAGCAAGAGTGTTGTTAAGTGAGTTTCATCACATTTTCCAAGTTGGCCACTCCCACCAGTCACATGGTCAGCAAGCCACTCCCACAAAGGAGGCCACACCCACAGAGTAGGTTCCAAATTTTTTTGAAATCGATCACTGCAACTACCTCATTCTGCGTCCCCTTCTTCTTTTGCCCTCAATCATTTCCAGCATTAGGCTCTTCTCTAGTGAGTCCTTCCTTCTCATTAGGTGGCCAAAATACTTGAATTTCATCTTCAGGACCTATTATCTCTTCAGTCTGAGACTGAAAACTGTGACAATTAATTACATATGCTGTTTCCAGAGACCAATAGTGGTAAATAAGAACTGGGAATTAGGAAACCTGCTAGGAATGGGGCTGGAGATGTATGTATTTTAGGAACACACATATGTCAGCCATACACTATATCAAGTTAATGCTTGCTTTCTTTCAACGTTTTTGAGAATAAACATAAGTTGAGAGAAAGAGGGAGGGAGGCTCTGCTATTCTATGCTTGCTTAGAGTAGAGGGAGATATTCATTCAGAACGATTAGGCTTGAAACCTGTAGTATGAATTATCTGCTCTGATAAGGCTTGGCTTACTTCCAAATTGCTAATTTCTATCTTTGCAAACTTGAATAAAAGAAAAAATCTGGAAAGCATGTGATCTCGCCCAGTCCCCATCAGAACTTCAACCTGCATCTGTGCATCCCTAAAGACATTTTTGTGATAACTCATAGATCTCCTCTTGGCAATGTAGTGCTCTTCTCCAGCAACTAGAAGATTGCCTTCGGACTTGCCATACAAATGCATTTCAATATCCAAAATCTATGTCCACCTAGATTCATTGGCAACAATGTAGAAGTGCTTTGCAATTGTGTGGTTGTGATATTCGTGTTTAGGGTTGCCTTCTCTCCGGCCTGAAGAAACTACCTGTTATCATCCTTGTTTCAGTTTACTTTTAGTTTCCATCTTCCATTTTTACATTATCATCAAAAGAGTGATGGTGAATGGCTGGATTAGATTTACAGTATATGGCTGCTGATGTCATTGCATTGATTCTGAAAGGTACACATGGTTAAAAACAATTCAACAATCCAAACTGTAACCTCTGAGGTCACAGACGATAATCGCAACATATAAGAAAAAGCATTGTGACAGAATTCACCTAACCTCCTGGCCTGAAGGCCTGGCAAAACAGTCAGGTTTTAATTCCTTACAAAAGGTTAATAGGATTGGAGCCTTCAAGATCAACAGGGCAGGCACTTCTACAGAGAAGGCAGAAGTTGTGAGGGCAATAACATGACTTGCTTTAATAGAAGGGATCCAAGCAT